>NC_057806.1:566469329-566488822 GCF_018294505.1 Triticum aestivum
AATTTCTATGAACAAAAAAATATTCTATGAACAAAAAAATATTGACCAAGTTTTCATATATATCATCCATCCATGCATCCATATTCAAAATGTTCATCCATATCCATCCGGGATATACATAAAAAAATTCTTTGCATATTCTTTGCATATGAATATACATACATTTACTTTTTTTTTCTTAATGTAACATATGAACATTTTCTTAAATGAGCATATGAACATTTTCTTAAATGAGCATATGAACATACATATCACCAAAAAAATAGACTTTCTTTGCATATGAACATACATCCATATTCAAAATGTTCATATTCTACAATCGTAACCAAATAAAAGCAAAAAAGAGCATTATACAGCATATACAGAGAACATACATACATACATTGTAACAAAAAAATGAAAAACAGGCCGGTGGTCGGCGATGGCGAGGTCGGGGACGACGACGATGGTGGGTGGCGGCGCTTACGGGTGGCATGCGGGGACGGCGATGAGAAGGAAAGGGGAGGAGGCAGGGGCTCACAGCGTGGTCGTAGGGATGAAGAAACATCATTTCTGCTTTCGATCTTTTTGTGATGAAGGGACATCACGGAGATACGTTTCTAGGAGGACAAGTGGCAATGAATGTCACTCTCCGGAAACTGTATCATGTCTTGTACCATATTGTACGCGGTAAGAATGATACTCTAGTGCATGTACTTAGTTCCTCCTTGTTGGATGTATCATTCAGGCAGGATTTGATTGAACCCCTAGTTATGTCATGACAACATCTTCTATCCTAGTGTGATTCGATTAGCCTAACACAAGGACATGATGTGTTTCACTAGAATCTCACTACATCTGGATCCTTAATGGCTAAATTTTTACCATGCACGCATGATCTAAGAGATTCAATGGACAATAATAATCAAATTTGAAAATCAAATATGTACCAATGAAAAATTTCATGCGGTAATTTCTAGGCAACACCAAGCGGAGTAACAACCGATCTTGAAGGTGTGTTGTGTATGTTGTTTGAGCGGGTGACCAGGAAGATTTTTATCCAACATGGATGACAACAGAATCTCCGGATCAGTCCACCACCTCCTTCGATATAGGCATAGTGTTGGTCCTATATGACTTTATTGTTGCACATATGTCTTTTTTTACTTGTGTCAGACTGTTTGTTTGGTTGTGTGCATCCTAGCATGCAAAGATAGGGTGTCGCTCATCATGTTTCGTATCCACTTATTGGTATATTTTGAGTTAATAAAAGTGCCCTTTATAAAAAAATATTGGGGGTTGCATGTTGATTGGATTTGAAATACTCACTCTATCCGCGCTAATAAGGCCAACTTAGGTTGTTAGGACTTCAAAGCTTCTAACCATATGCTTTTGATGACATATTACACATATTTTGTTAGTCAATTTGAAAAAAAAACATGTGCTCGCCTTACAAATCCAGATGACTACTATTAGCTACTACTCCATGCTGAAGGTATTTGCGTGTCTCAAAAGTCAGGTTCTCAATCACCGATGGTAATTCCTTTTTCAGGCACTACACTCTCCCTCATCGGTGACAATCCGTCTGCTCTCAATAGCCGTGCTGGTCCATAGTGTGGCATTCACATTGTAAAATTATGTGTGATCGTCTGCAGGACAATTGTGCATGCAAACTTCCACCAACCATGTCTTTAAAAGTCACACCATTCCTACTTGCTCACCAATATGGAGCCAAAACCACACAACGTGTATGTTACCGGGAGTTCGAAATCTTTATGGTTGAATAACAATAAATTAAATAGTAGTTCAAGGACCTCAAGGAAACACCACATGTAATCTCTTCCATCGGACTAGGAGGCTCAAGGAAGTTAGTGAGACCCCATTTGGGGAGAGAGAGTTTGTCGTATTAAACTACTCTGATTCAAGATGTAGAGATCACACGTAGGACCTGGAATCTTTGCTCTTTTGGTTGAAGAAGGGAAGCTTTTCTTCCGCATCCAACTACACTTTTTCCACAAATGATTTTTACAAATAACGTTGAGCAAGTTTGTAAAGTGTGGTTGTTCCCCTTAGTATCTATATAAACTTGTAGTGAATTCTAAGACTTCTTATAGAATTATCTATTTGCTGTCAATTTGAAATCCTAAATCAATTGGGACATACATCAAATCAAGACGACTCAAGGTTGAATCAGTATTGCATGAAACAAATAATCGAATAAAAAATGTATGCTATTCTTAGAGGCCAAACGGTCGACATGTAGTGGCACATGTTAAGTGATCCTGGTGGCTTTTACAATAATCTTGTAGAGCAACACGTATAACATGCCATAAACTCATGAAAAATTGTCAAAAAATTGTATACTTTGATAGTCATTCCATAGTGCTGATCTGGATCTCACCATCCAATGACCAATTATTTCGTTTTCCCATTTCAACATCCCGATAATAACTGCATGTATGTCTCACACCGCGACCGAGGCCATGTGCATCTACCTGTTTTCCAGCCTATGTTTACTGCCCATATATACCCATCCATAAAGGGTGCCCAACCAAGGACCATCAGCAGGAAGCAACCCATAATTAGTAACACCTTCCCTGAATTGAGTCATGTAGATTTTGGTCGTTGTGATACATCAAGCTACATTAAAGTTGTAACACCTCTGCTTTAACTAACGTGTCTCTTATTTCGACAACCCCTCCTCATGTCGACTACATCCTCATCTTCACTTTGATACTCTACTAACTCATGGTTTCCATGTAAGATGTATTATATTTCTTTTCTTTTCTCATTTCACACCCATTCTCAGTAGGATAGCATACAAAATTGCCACATAGTATGTCACAGGGAGTTCAATACCTTGACATGTTTCTATTCATCGATCGAAAAAACAGTAGCATGAAATGTTCATGTATGTTGGCTCACAATTGCATTATGTCCTTCACACTTAAGAGTAGGAAGCATCGGGAATTTCACTAAATCCCAATGTTAAGGAAATCGTTAACTGGTAGTGTTGGGGAACGTAGCAGAAATTCAAAATTTTCCTACGTGTCACCAAGATCTATCTATGGAGAAACCAGCAACGAGGGGAAGGAGAGTGCATCTACATACCCTTGTAGATCGCTAAGCGGAAGCGTTCAAGTGAACAGGGTTGATGGAGTCGTACTCGTCGTGATTCAAATCACCGATGATCAAGTACCGCAAGGACGGCACCTCCGCGTTCAACACACCTACAGCCCGGTGACGTCTCCCACGCCTTGATCCAGCAAGGGGAGAGGGAGAGGTTGAGGAAGACTCCATTCAGCAGCAGCACAACGGCGTGGTGGTGATGGAGGAGCGTGGCAATCCTGCAGGGCTTTGCCAAGCACCTACGGGAGAGGAGGAGGTGTCACGGGAGGGAGGGAGGCGCCAGGGACTCAGGTATGGCTGCCCTCCCTCCCCTCCACTATATATAGGGGCAAGGGAGAGGGGGAGGCGCAACCTTGCCCCTTCCTCCAAGGAAGGGGTGCGGCCAAGAGGGGGGGAGGAGTCCATCCTCCCCAAGGCACCTCGGAGGTGCCTTCCCCTTTGAGGACTCTTCCCTCTAGGGTTCCCTAGGCACATGGGCCTCTTGGGGCTGGTGCCCTTGGCCCATGTAGGCCAAGGCGCACCCCCTACAGCCCATGTGGCCCCCCTGGGGCAGGTGGCCCCACCCGGTGGGCCCCCGGGACCCTTCCGGTGGTCCCGGTACAATACCGATGACCCCGAAACTTGTCCCGATGGCCGAAACAGGACTTCCTATATATAAATCTTTACCTCCGGACCATTTCGGAACTCCTCATGATGTCCAGGATCTCATCCGGGACTCCGAACAACATTCAGTAACCACATACAAACTTCCTTTATAACCCTAGCGTCATCGAACCTTAAGTGTGTAGACCCTACGGGTTCGGGAATCATGCAGACATGACCGAGACGTTCTCCGGTAAATAACCAACAGCGGGATCTGGATACCCATGTTGGCTCCCACATGTTCCACGATGATCTCATCGGATGAACCACGATGTCAAGGACTCAATCAATCCCGTATTCAATTCCCTTTGTCTAGCGGTATTTTACTTGCCCGAGATTCGATCGTCGGTATACCGATACCTTGTTCAATCTCGTTACCGGCAAGTCTCTTTACTCGTTACGTAACACATCATCCCGTGATCAACCCCTTGGTCACATTGTGCACATTATGATGATGTCCTACCGAGTGGGCCCAGAGATACCTCTCCGTTTACACGGAGTGACAAATCCCAGTCTCGATTCGTGCCAACCCAACAGACACTTTCAGAGATACCTATAATGCACCTTTATAGCCACCCAGTTACGTTTTGACGTTTGATACACCCAAAGCATTCCTACGGTATCCGGGAGTTGCACAATCTCATGGTCTAAGGAAAAGATACTTGACATTAGAAAAGCTTTAGCATACGAACTACGATCTTTGTGCTAGGCTTAGGATTAGGTCTTGTCCATCACATCATTCTCCTAATGATGTGATCCCGTTATCAATGACATCCAATGTCCATGGTCAGGAAACCGTAACCATCTATTGATCAACGAGCTAGTCAACTAGAGGCTTACTAGGGACATGGTGTTGTCTATGTATTCACACGTGTATTACGATTTCCGGATAATACAGTTATAGCATGAATAAAAGACTATTATCATGAACAAAGAAATATAATAATAACATATTTATTATTGCCTCTAGGGCATATTTCCAACAGTCTCCCACTTGCACTAGAGTCAATAATCCAGTTCACATCACTATGTGATTAACACTCAATGAGTTCTGAGTTTGATCATGTTGCTTGTGAGAGAGGTTTTAGTCAACGGGTCTGAACCTTTCAGATCCGTGTGTGCTTTACAAATCTTTATGTCATCTCCTAGATGCAACTACCACGCTCTATTTGGAGCTATTCCAAATAACTGTTCTACTTGGAGCTATTCTAAATTGTTACTCCATTATACGTATCCGGTATCTCTACTCAGAGCTATCCAGATAGGTGTCAAGCTTGCATTGACGTAACCCTTTACAACGAACTCTTTTACCACCTCCATAATCGAGAAAATTCCTTAGTCCACTAGTTACTAAGGATAACTTTGACCGTTGTACTGTGATCTATTCTTGGATCACTCTTGTACCCCTTGACTGATTCATGGCAAGGCACACTTCAGGTGCGGTACACAGCATAGCATACTGTAGAGCCTATGTCTTAAGCATAGGGGACGACCTTCGTCCTTTCTCCCTTTTCTGCCGTGGTCGAGCTTTAAGTCTTAACTTCGTACCTTACAACTCAGGCAAGAACTTCTTCTTTGACTGATCCATCTTGAACACCTTCAAGATCATGTCAAGGTATATGCTCATTTGAAAGTATTATTAAGCATTTTGATCTATCCTTATAGATCTTGATGCTCAATGTTCAAGTAGCTTAATCCAGGTTTTCTATTGAAAAACATCTTTCAAATAACCCTATATGCTTTCTAGAAATTCTACGTCATTTCTGATAATCAATATGTCAATAACATATACTCATCAGAAATTCTATAGTGCTCCCACTCACTTCTTTGGAAATACAAGTTTCTCATAAACTTTGTATAAACCCAAAATCTTTGATCATCTTATCAAAGTGCACATTCCAACTCCGAGATGCTTACTCCAGTCCATGGAAGGATTGCTGGAGCTAGCATACCTTTTAGCATCCTTAGGATCGACAAAACCTTTCTGGTCGTATTACATACAACCTTTCCTTACGAAAACTGGTAAGGAAACTCATTTTGACATCCATCTGCCAGATTTCATAAATGCAGCTAATGCTAACATGAATCCGACGGACTTAAGCATCGCTACGGATGAGAAAATCTCATCGTAGTCAACTCCTTGAACTTGTGAAAAAACTCTTCGCCACAAGTCGAGCTTCATAGACGGTGACATTACCGTCCACGTCCGTCTTCTTCTTAAAGATCCATTTATCTCAATGGCTTGCCGATCATCGGGCAAGTCCACCAAAGTCCATGCTTTGTTCTGATACATGGATCCTATCTCGGATTTCATGGTTTCTAACCATTTGTCGGAATTTGGGCCCACCATCGCTTCTCCATAGCTCGTAGGTTCATTGTTGTCTAGCAACATGACCTTCAAGACAGGATCACCGTACCATTCTGAAGTAGTACGCATCCTTGTCACCCTACGAGGTACGGTAGTGACTTGATCCGAAACTTCATGATCACTATCATAAGCTTCTACTTCAATTGGTGTAGGTGCCACAGGAACAACTTCTTGTGCCCTGATACACACTGGTTGAAGTGATGGTTCAATAACCATATCAAGTCTCCACCATCCTCCCACTCAACTCTTTCGCGAGAAACCTTTCCTCGAGAAAGGACCCGATTCAAGAAACAATCCATATTGCTTTCAGATCTGAATTAGGAGGTATACCCAACTGTTTTGGGTGTCCTATGAAGATGCATTTTATCCTCTTTGGGTTCGAGCTTATCAATCCTGAAACTTTTTCACATAAGCGTCGTAGCCCCAAACCTTTAAGAAACGACAACTTAGGTTTCTCTAAACCATAATTCATACGGTGTCATCTCAACGGAATTACGTGGTGCCCTATTTAAAGTGAATGTGGTTGTCTCTAATGCCTAACCCATAAACTATTGTGGTAATTCGATAAGAGACATCATGGTACGCACCATATCCAATAGGGTGCAACTATGATGTTCGGACGCACCATCACACTATGGTGTTCCAGGCGGTATTAATTGCGAAACAATTTCCACAATGTCTTAATTGTGTGCCAAAACTCGTAACTCAGATATTCATCTCTATGATCATATCATAGACATTTTATCCTCTTGTCACAATGATCTTCTACTTCACTCTGAAATTACTTGAATCATTCAATAATTCAGACTTGTGTTTCATCAAGTAAATATTCTCAACATCTACTCGAATCATCTGTGAAGTAAGAACATAACGATATTCACTATATGCCTCAACACTCATTGGACTGCACACATCAAAATGTGTTACTTCCAACAAGTTGCTATCTTGTTCCATCTTACTGAAACCGAGGCTTTTCAGTCATCTTGCCCATGTGGTATGATTTGCATGTCTCAAGTGATTCAAAATCAAGTGAGTTCAAACAGTCCATTTGCATGGAGTTTCTTCATGCGTATACACCAATAGACATGGTTCGCATGTCTCAAACTTTTAAAAAACGAGTGAGTCCAAAGATCCATCAACATGGAGCTTCTTCATGCGTTTTATACCATTATGACTTACATGGTAGTGCCACAAGTAAGTGGTACTATCATTACTATCTTATATCTTTTGGCATGAAAATGTGTATCACTACGATCGAGATTCAATAAACCATTCCTTTAGGTGCAAGACCTTTGAAGGTATTATTCAAATAAACAGAGTAACCATTATTCTCCTTAAATGAATAACTGTATTGCGATAGACATAATCCAATCATGTCTATGCTCAACGCAAACACCAAATAACAATTATTTAGGTTTAACACCAATCTCGTTGGTAGAGGGAGCGTGCGATGCTTGATCACATCAAGCTTGGAAAAAACTTTCAACACATATCGTCAGCTCACCTTTAGCTAGTCTCCGTTTATTCCCGTAGCTTTTATTTCGAGTTACTAACACTTAGCAACCGAACCGGTATCTAATACCCTGGTGCTACTAGGAGTACTAGTAAAGTACACATTAACATAATGTATATCCAATATACTTCTATCGACCTTGCCAGCCTTCTTATCTACCAAGTATCTAGGGTAATCCTGCTCCAGCGGCTATTCCCCTTATCACAGAAGCACTTAGTCTCGGGTTTGGGTTCAACCTTGGGTTTCTTCACTGGAGCAGCAGTTGATTTGCCGTTTCATGAAGTATCCCTTCTTGCCCTTGCCCTTCTTGAAACTAGTGGTTTCACCAACCATCAACAATTGATGCTCCTTCTTGATTTCTACTTTCGCGGTGTCAAACATCACGAATACCTCAAGGATCATCATATCTATCCCTGATATGTTATAGTTCATCACAAAGCTCTAGCAGCTTGGTGGCAATGACTTTGGGGAAACATCACTATCTTATCTGGAAGATCAACTCCCACTCGATTCAAGTGATTGTTGCACTCAGACAATCTGAGCACAAGCTCAATGATTGAGCTTTTCTCCCTTAGTTTGCAGGCTAAGAAAATCGTCGGAGGTCTTATACCTCTTGACGTGGGCACGAGCCTGAAATCCCAATTTCAGCCCTCGAAACATCTCATATGTTTCGCGATGTTTCAAAAACGTCTTTGGTGCCTCAACTCTAAACCGTTTAACTGAACTATCACGTAGTTATCAAAATGTGTATGTCAGATGTTCGCAACATCCACATACAACGTTCGAGGTTCAGCACACTGAGCGGTGCATTAAGGACATAAGCCTTCTATGAAGCAATGAGGAAAATCCTCAGTTTACGGACCTAGTCCGCATAATTCTACTATCAACTTTCAACTAAATTTTCTCTAGGAACATATCTAAAAAGTGGAACTGAAGCGCGAGCTTACGACATAATTTGCAAAGATCTTTTGACTATGTTCAAGATAATTAAGTTCATCTTATGAACTCCCACTCAGATAGACATCCCTCTGGTCATCTAAGTGATCACATGATCCGAGTCAAACTAGGCCGTGTCCGATCATCACGTGAGACGGACTAGTCATCATCAGTGAACATCTTCATGTTGATCGTATCTTCTATACGACTCATGCTCGACCTTTCGGTCTCCGTGTTCCGAGGCCATGTTTGTACATGCTAGGCTCGTCAAGTTAACCCTAAGTGTATTGCATGTGTAAATCTGTCTTACACCCGTTGTATGTGAACGTAAGGATCTATCACACCCGATCATCACGTGGTGCTTCGAAGCGACGAACTGTAGCAACGGTGCACAGTTAGGGGAGAACACTTCTTGAAATTGTTGTAAGGGATCATCTTATTTACTACCGTCGTTCTAAGTAAACAAGATGCATAAACATAATAAACATCACATGCAATTATATAGTAGTGATATGATATGGCCAATATCATATAGCTCCATTGATCTCCATCTTGGGGCTCCATGATCATCTTGTCACGTCATCGACATGCAAGTCGCGATCCTATTACAAGAACATGATCAATCTCATACATCACATATCATTCATCACATTCTTCTTGGCCATATCACATCACAAAGCATACCCTGCAAAAACAAGTTAGACGTCCTCTAATTGTTGTTTGCATGTTTTACGTGGCTGCTATGGGTTTCTAGCAAGAACGTTTCTTACCTACGCAAAACCACAACGTGATATGCCAATTGCTATTTACCCTTCATAAGGACCCTTTTCATCGAATCCGTTCCGACTAAAGTGGGAGAGACTGGCACCCGCTAGCCACCTTATGCACCAAGTGCATGTCAATCGGTGGAACCTGTCTCACGTAAGAGTACGTGTAAGGTCGGTCCGGGCCGCTTCATCCCACAATACCGTTGAAACAAGATTGGACTAGTAACGGTAAGCATATTGAACAACATCAACGCCCATAACTACTTTGTGTTCTACTCGTGCAAAGAATCTACGCAATAGACCTAGCCATGATGCCACTGTTGGGGAACGTAGCAGAAATTCAAAATTTTCCTACGTGTCACCAAGATCTATCTATGGAGAAACCAGCAACGAGGGGAAGGAGAGTGCATCTACATACCCTTGTAGATCGCTAAGCGGAAGCGTTCAAGTGAACGGGGTTGATGGAGTCGTACTCGTCGTGATTCAAATCATCGATGATCAAGTACCGAAAGGACGGCACCTCCGCGTTCAACACACGTACAGCCCGGTGACGTCTCCCACGCCTTGATCCAGCAAGGGGAGAGGGAGAGGTTGAGGAAGACTCCATTCAGCAGCAGCACAACGGCGTGGTGGTGATGGAGGAGCGTGGCAATCCTGCAGGGCTTTGCCAAGCACCTACGGGAGAGGAGGAGGTGTCACGGGAGGGAGGGAGGCGCCAGGGACTCAGGTATGGCTGCCCTCCCTCCCCTCCACTATATATAGGGGCAAGGGAAAGGGGGGAGGCGCAACCTTGCCCCTTCCTCCAAGGAAGGGGTGCGGCCAAGAGGGGGGGAGGAGTCCATCCTTCCCAAGGCACCTCGGAGGTGCCTTCCCCTTTGAGGACTCTTCCCTCTAGGGTTCCCTAGGCGCATGGGCCTCTTGGGGCTGGTGCCCTTGGCCCATGTAGGCCAAGGCGCACCCCCTACAGCCCATGTGGCCCCCCTGGGGCAGGTGGCCCCACCCGGTGGGCCCCCGGGACCCTTCCGGTGGTCCCGGTACAATACCGATGACCCCGAAACTTGTCCCGATGGCCGAAACAGGACTTCCTATATATAAATCTTTACCTCCGGACCATTCTGGAACTCCTCGTGACGTCCGGGATCTCATCCGGGACTCCGAACAACATTCGGTAACCACATGCAAACTTTCTTTATAACCCTAGCGTCATCGAACCTTAAGTGTGTAGACCCTACGGGTTCGGGAATCATGCAGACATGACCGAGACGTTCTCCGGTCAATAACCAATAGCGGGATCTGGATACCCATGTTGGCTCCCACATGTTCCACGATGATCTCATCGTATGAACCACGATGTCAAGGACTCAATCAATCCTGTATTCAATTCCCTTTGTCTAGCGATATTTTACTTGCCCGAGATTCGATCGTCGGTATACCGATACCTTGTTCAATCTCGTTACCGGCAAGTCTCTTTACTCGTTACGTAACACATCATCCCGTGATCAACCCCTTGGTCACATTGTGCACATTATGATGATGTCCTACCGAGTGGGCCCAGAGATACCTCTCCGTTTACACGGAGTGACAAATCCCAGTCTCGATTCGTGCCAACCCAACAGACACTTTCAGAGATACCTATAATGCACCTTTATAGCCACCCAGTTACGTTGTGACGTTTGATACACCCAAAGCATTCCTACGGTATCCGGGAGTTGCACAATCTCATGGTCTAAGGAAAAGATACTTGACATTAGAAAAGCTTTAGCATACGAACTACGATCTTTGTGCTAGGCTTAGGATTGGGTCTTGTCCATCACATCATTCTCCTAATGATGTGATCCCGTTATCAATGACATCCAATGTCCATGGTCAGGAAACCGTAACCATCTATTGATCAACGAGCTAGTCAACTAGAGGCTTACTAGGGACATGGTGTTGTCTATGTATTCACACGTGTATTACGATTTCCGGATAATATAGTTATAGCATGAATAAAAGACTATTATCATGAACAAAGAAATATAATAATAACATATTTATTATTGCCTCTAGGGTATATTTCCAACAGGTAGTTGCTCGCATGGCTTGGGAGTAGCGATTACTCGATGAATCGGCCTATTAACTGGATTAATCATTCGACCATTAATCGGTATAAATTCAGACTCAATAGAAGCAAGTTTTGTATGGAGAAAGAAAATCTACATTGCAAATATGAAGAAAATAGCACAATTTTGTTTCCCCAATAGATCACAAACATGTATACAACAACAATCATCATGTGGATGTAAAATCATCAACAAACATGTATACAACAACAACTTTTTTGCTGATTCCGGCCTTGGGCGCAACTCTGAGAGATGGCGGCCATGCGACGCGATAAACAGAGGGTGACGGCGGCCAGGCAGGACATATGAACAAGTCGGTTGCCAGCTGTGGCAGGTCACGAATGAGGAGGGGAAGTAGCAGCGCACAAAGGGAGAAAAGAAAGTGGCAACACACATGGGAGGAGGGGAAGTGGCGACGTGCCCACGAGGACCTGGCCAGCCACCATCTAGGTCGGGAGGGGATGAGAGGAGTGGGAGGGGGCGAGTGGAGGGCTAAACCCTAGATCTTTCGGATTAGGGGGCTTGGGAGGGGTAATGGGTCAAATAATCGGGCTTTGTTCGACAATGAGTTAACATGCCAACAACGATTAATCAGCCTAGCAATCAATTAATCTGTCTAACAAACCATTTAATTTGTCTAACAAACCATTTAATCGGTCTCACAAACCATTTAATCGGCCCGACAAGTTAACGCTATGAATAGGTGTGATTCGACTCGACCACCCGATGAGTAGCGATTAATTGTCCAATTACCTAATTAATCAGATGAATTCTTGAATAGTGATATATATATATATATATATATATATATATATATATATATACTCATTGCTCACTAGGTGAAGTACCTAGTTGTGGTTAAGTTCAGTTTTGCTTAAATTTGCGAGTTGTAATTGAGTGTGTAGGTATGGTGGGTTTTATAGTGCGGAGACTCTAGTTGGAACTGGTAATGGTTTATATATCGTCACAAATAAAATGAAAATCATGCTAGAAACATCACATGCGGTTTAGAGTAAAGCATATTAGAACAAAGTGTTTTGGGATTGAGCAATGATTTCCAAATATATTTGTGTTGTCTGCTGGTCATTGTTCGTCATTGACACCATAGTGTCTCACATGCATCGCCCAAGTGGTGACAACTTGCACTGCCAAATAATCACCGAACCTTGGGAACAACCAGAAAAACATCACTTTTGACTATATTATCAGAAAATTGGCAATGCCAATTATTTGACAACACTTGTAGACATATCATACACTATAATTTTGTATTATTTGTGGCTAATATAAAATCACATGCTCTAGTGTTCTCTAACAAGATTTTTATTGTATGAATATGCTATGGAGCTTCTTTAAATATATTTATATGTGCTAAATTAGGTTCCAATGCATAAAATACACAATACTGCATCTAATGGTAGACATTAATCCATAAAAATTAATGGTGAAAAATAATAAGTCATAAACAAATAAACAAATTTGGTATAAGTACAACTTCTACATAACTACATATAATTCTACACATCATTCCCTCTTGTCTGTATCGCTCGGTGGCCTCTGTGGAGCTCAATCACATCAATTTGCCTGGATAGGGATCACGATTAGAGCCAAATTTGAAAATAAAAGGAGAGAGTGTATAATTTAGGAAAGATCCATTGCATGCATATTACCAAGATTATTCCCCATCATCTTCTCCACTGTCTTCACTTTTTCCCCGCCTCCTCCCCTTGTAGCCTCATCCATGTGCTGCATCGTTGACATGTTTGGTACCTTCATGTTTGTGCTACTGGATGTGACGTTCGGCATTGGTATAGTTGAAGTAGTCGATCTATTCATACTTGTTCTCTGTCGATTATAGAACTCTTGGTCTGCACAGTTTAAGTTAGTTGTTCTGATCAATAATATTTATATATAGTGGTACTCATACGAAGAATAAAATTGAATTACATCCGAGTTAGCAATAAACATCTTATATAATGCTACAACTTGTTATATCAGAATCATATGAGTTGCATCACCAAGGTTGTGTTACCTTGTAAGGTAGTAATGGTTCATATTTTATATTTCTACGCACATTTCTTTTCACATAGATATGCTTGGACACAGGCTTATATCTAACATGCCAAAATATAATGATGTTGAAAATGTGTAATTTTTGTGATTCTTTTGCCTTGACAATATGCAGACGGCGCTGCAATGCATGATATTGTTCTTATGTTATTGCATCGATGTAATTCAATTGCTGGAATTATGAAATATTTTTGTTGTACTCTTGGATACGTCTTGCTACAATGGTATATGTTTTTTGTGACATGCTTATCTAATTTGCTTGGACAGGTATATTTTGGATGTTGAAATAAGTCAGAATTTTAGTAGTGTTTATAATGCAATTTTTTTCTTAGGACATATTATGAAGTTCACTTCTTTTCTCGATTTGCCTCGGAAAGTGGCCATCACCACATACCATGGTTGAGGTGTCCACATATGTCACACAATAGTTTTGATGTGGGCTAGCTAATTATTGCATGTCATAGTGCAAGGTTCGAAGACAGAAGACAACAAAGAAAAGAGTGAGTCGGAAAGAGATGCATGGATCGGAGAACAGGGATGGGGCCAGTCCATGCTAGATCCAATTAGATGAGACTATGATTCAGGCTAGGGAAGTGAGGATAAAGATGAAGGCAGAAAAGATGATGAGCCTCATGGAGAAACAGGCAGAGGCCATGCACACTCGTCGGTCACTTGCCGAGTGGCCTCATCATAGAGCAAAAAAATCAGCAGTGGGAGGCAACTGACAACTGTTTACGAACAAAGAATTAGAGGAAAATATTTGTAGACAAAATTAGAGAAAATATTAGCATCTCATTTTACAACCTTGATTATTTTGACCAACAATCTTAATTCTCTTTTGCAACTTCAAAAGACAAAGTTACCAGGGAAGTAATGTTAAATTGCACTCCATATGAAGAAAAAACGACTTGTATGAAGGGATGCAGTAATTAGCACGGGTAGCAGGGTCGTCGATGCAAAACCGCCCACCCCACACTCTCTTCGCAGCAGCAGCAGCGCGGCCCGGCCAGGCCCAGACCGCACCCGACCCCCGATCTGGTTGAATCCGTCCAATCCAAGGAGCACTCGCAATCGCACCGGCGGCGGAGATGGGCGGCGACCATGGCGGCCACGGCCCTAGCGGCGGCGACTTCCGGCAGAAGGTGTGGAGCATGACCGGCGGGCCCTACTGCCGGCCCGTCCACTGGCGCCGCAACACCGCCATCGCCATGGTCGGCATCTTCCTTGTCTGCATCCCCATCGCCATGAAATCCGCCGAGCTCGAGGTGCGTCTCCCCCTGCCCTCCCCTCCCCTCCTCTCCCACGTGCCGCTGCCCGATCCACCCCCTAGCCCCAAGCCGTCGCCCCATGGTCCTGGGCTGACCCGACCTATGACCGGGGGACGAGATCTGCGCCTGCGGGGAAATTTTTGGCGGAAGTGTCAGCCATGGTTGGTTGGTAGAGATTTCTCGTCGTTGGGTAGCGCTGGCAGGGACAGGTCGAAATGTGGAAGTGGTGTCCAAATACTAGGTGGTTCTGATCTACTGCATTTAGCTGCAGAAATGGATGCTCTGAGTGCGCGTGGTTTGATCCTTGGTACGGGATTCAGTGTGGGCTACAAAATGCATTCTTCTGAATTCTCGGATGGAATACAAATCTTGCTCTTCTGTCTGCAGCAGCCGTGCTTGTTTAGGTTGTATTGTGTTGAACTCTATAATGTGATGCAAATGTATGGAACTTTGTACACAGAGCATGATTGCTGGTCTTTCTCGCTTGCTAGACAAACTTCCAACCAATACTGTCCATGTTACTTGTATAAAACAAGTAAATGACATAACTGCACCTGCACGTAGCATTTGTATGGGTACTCAGCAAGAACAGAGCAATGTTTCCTTTACGTGAGTCTTGTATCAATGCATTGTTTCCAGCAATACTAAAAAATGGTTTAGATTTAATCTCATGTTCTTCACTTTTTATTGTATACTTTGGGCATTCACCACACAGTGTTTTGTCCCCCCGGTAGTCCGGTACTGGTTCTGCTACTAGTGAGACCTATTCCATATAGGTGTACCTGCATAATAGAATCAGATCTTTTACAGGCTTCACATGGGCATCAGCTTTTTGCTAAATAAATTGTGGATCGTGCACAAGATACAATCTAGTAGTACTAATTGCAGAGTATATGTAGTTATGAGATAGTCCTGATGCTCCATGTTAGAGTTGGCCACAAACCTGGTTGTTAAACTTTTCTTTGTCAAAACGTTCTTTGCATAGACTGGTAGATGTGTTGGTGGGCGGCTGCCTGCCATGGTAGACCAATGAAACATTTTATTTGATGTTTCAAAACGAAATTTGGGGAAAGCATAAGCAACTTGTTATATCAATATTGCATATGAGCTTTGATGTAATTTATAGCAGTACAAAATGCATACCAACTAAATATCTGGTTTTCCTGGTGTATGTGTTAAATATCTGATTTTCCTGCTAGATGTGGTTCTGACCAGCTGAATGCTATGGTAGACTAATGAAATATTTTATCTATGTTCAGAACAAAATTAACTGGCAAAAAAGCATCTTTATTTCTAGCAATACAAGTGCATATGAACACAATCTTTTTTTCTCATATCTTATATCAAAAAATGGTACTCCCTCCTATCTGAATTAATTGACCCAGCCTCTATTAATTTGGATCAGAGGAAGTACTGTAGTTAGTACCATTTTGTATAGAGGCTGCCTCGATTAATTTGGATCAGAGGAAGTACTGTAGTTAGTACCTTTTCTCCTTCTGTTTTTTCTTCTGATTGGTTTTCCCCTATCTCAATCTTCATTTGGAAGACATGTCTCCATGACAATTTCCATAGGACTAGGTTATGGTATATACTGACCCAATTTAGTTTTCTGTTTTTTGTGTTAGCGCTGACGAATGTGATATACTCTTGTGCAGCAACGCCCGCATCACCCAGTCCGGCCAATCCCATCCCAGCTTTGGTGCAAGAACTTTGGCAAGAAGGAGTACTGAAGGATGTGCCGACTTTCATGGAGAAAGTCATTCTTTTACCTTTGTGCCTTCTTTTGTCATAACCGGTCCGCAGTGATCGAAGCTGGAAGAAGTACGCTACGATAGCGTTATGTAACTCTTGTGACTTCTTAGTATCACATACAAGGAGTGCATGTTTGTTTGCGATTCAAATAAACTCGTGATGCATGAGCGCCTGTATGGATCTACTTTAGGATCAAATCCTATGGTTATAGACATCGTCTGTTCTCCTTTTTGGTTTCCCACTGCATGTGGATGTTAGTACTGGTTTTCTTGTATTCCTGAAGTTATGATGCTTTGGGTTCATCTCAAATATCCGCTGGTTGTGTTCTTTGGAGATGAAAATGTACCTCCTGTCATGTGATGTCAGCCTGTAACGTATCCTTGCCATCCTTTGAAAAGTTTCACTTCTGCTTTTTGTTGTGCCTTCTGTCATTTGCTTTTACTTGTGATCTGCAGGACTCGTGCCTGGTTGGTGTTTTCTTTTGATACAAAATGACGCGCACTTACTGTGCATTTGAAAAGAAAGATAGCGTTATTTGGGCCCCTTTTTTTGTGCAACAGGCACAGACAGTGCTTGAGGCATATGTGTGTGTGTTGAAGAAAGTGTGAAGCAAAAGTGTGTGTTAAAACGAAAACAAGAAAATGTTGCAAGGTTTTTTGGGAGCCTTGTCTTATTTTCAAATTCGCTAGCAAGCGGTCCCTGCTTTAGTACGACTTTGTTGATACTTGACAGAGTATGTGTGTTTTGAAGGGTAGGCGACTCCGCTCCCGAAACAAACATGAATGAAGGGATCATAAACCGAGGGTGGATTTTTGGGATTATAAACCGAGAGAGGATGTTTAGCTCCATAGGGCTCAACTTTTGCCAAAAATAAATAAATATCTTTTAAGTTTTAATAATTTTTTAGAAAAAACACATATACATAAGGATGCATACTTAATGTGTGTACATTTTCATGATAAAATACGTTTCGATGTGATCTACACAAAAACATAGAAAAATAATAAACTTTTATAGTGAACAATATATGTGATAGAAATTCATGAATTTTTTATTGTGTAGCTCATATTAGAACGTATTTTTTATATAGTACTGACGCAGATGCTCGTATATACGCACATACACTCACCTCTATGAACGCACGCATGCACACCCTATCTCTATGACCACCTCCGAGAGACTGAGCCGACACACCATCTTAAAGATTGATGAGTTGCCACAGACACCTTCGTAGTCGATGGAAACATCTCCTCCCACTAAACGCACATCGCCGAAATGCTTGTAATAAATTCAGAAAAATGCAGCACCAATGTCAAGTCTACAACTTGAACTCTAGTGAGTTGGGAATACCACTATCCTCCTAATCATCCAACCACATGTTGATTCGCATCAAAACGTATTTCATCCTGAAATTTTACGCACATTTTTTAAGAATGTTTTGAAACTTAAAAAGATAATTTTTGATTTTTTTTTCAAAATTCAGGCTCCATGGAACTCGAGCTGCATTTTAGCAATTTCCGTCACAAAGACCCACTTATTATACATTTCTATCCATATTATAGGAGCATCCTTGTGTAAGATTGGATAGAAATCATGTAGGTAGAACATTGAGATGCATTTCCGCTGGACTTACCTCACAAATCATAACACAACCACTTCTTTGTCAAGTAGTCAATTGCTCATGACAACTGCTCCCACGAAATATTACTCTTTGACATTAACATTAGTTCCGTTATTGACTTACAACCTTTATTAAAGGTACAGGTTACAGAAACCTTCCTCACAAATCATATTGAACACAACCACTTCTTTATCAAATAGTCAATTGCTCATGACAACTGCTCCCACTAAATACCACTCTTTGGCATTAACATTAGTTCCATTATTCATGACCACCTTATTAAATTAAGTAATTTAATATTAATAACATCACTAAATTATAATTGGCTTAATGTGACGTTAGCGCTTTCTAGAACACGCTACTAGGGGTAAATTTAGTAGCGCTTGTACTCCTCCCACACGCTGCTAACTGTTTATGTATTTATAAGTTTTATCATATTGTCTTAATCCTAAATAAATATTTTATGTCTAAGGTTTCATACATACACATTGCGTAAGCCATGAAGAACTACTTCTTGCATATCTTGAGGAGATGCATAATACACATTAATTAAAAATGAACTAAATTAAACAGTTTAAGAACTAAAAATAATACATAACCGGCCATTGCTACTCTAGATAATGCCTAAGCGAAAAACATCTTCAGTTCAATGGATGCCACCAGAAGAAATTCTGCCACTGTTCCTGCTGGGAGTACGAAACAAATCATCACAACAATGAGGAGTACATATCGAAGCTTCTTAAAGTTTTTTATCTTCGCTCGCATCTCGTTTTTTTGGCTGTGCATAACATTAATTTGTATTTGGTGGTCATCCATCTTCACTTGGCTTCTCACGTGCGTCTGTCAAAGCATCATCCAAACGGGCTACGAGTGATCTAGTGCGGTAGTCGACCAACTGGTTTACGCAAGCCATTAAGAGATCGACCCATATCCATGTCTAGCAAGAGAACGGTTCCTGCATTTGTGTAATTAATATGCCATGACAAACTAGAGTTACAAGGCAAATAGTTAGTTAAGTAATGAAGAGAGAAATATATTTTATTGTACGTACCTCAGTTCCCTTGCGTGCACACATGAGGAATTCTCGAGTTGGATTTCTTTTTGCGTACGAGAGTTTGTTTACAGTAGGACATTTGCAGCCGCAAACGAGCACATGTGGGATGCTTGGATTTGGGTGGGCTTCGCTGCCGGTGGTGTACAAAATGCCACCGGATCCGACAGACGATGTGCCGTTGCAACGCGATGATCTGCTGGACACATCCGTCATCATAGGCCACGGCGAAGGGTTCATGGTGGGCACCCGGTGTTGAGAGAAGAAAAGTACAAGAGGAATATAGAAAATAGAT
>NC_057806.1:566489037-566492564 GCF_018294505.1 Triticum aestivum
AGAAAGAAGTAAAGAGGGAGAGAGAGGGTGAATATCAGAATGGAAGTGTAGATGGAGGAAGAAGAGAGGTGGAAGTAGAAGGGGTGATCAATTATTGGGCGCAACAATGAGCAGCGTGTAACACTACTAGTGTTTGCTACTCCCTCTGTCGTTTTTAACACTACACTAGTAGTGTAGTGTTACTAGTGTAGTGTTAAAAACGTTCTTATATTTTGGGACGGAGGGAGTAGTTAGCAGCGTTCATGATAATGAAACGCCTCTAGCTTTTAGGGCCCACATGCTGGCTAGTGTAGGGTGTCAGACTCAGACATAACAGTAGCAACGGTCGACTACTGTAACGCCCCGAGACCGATGTGACAGGTGTCTTCCAGTTATTCGCTGTTGTTGCCTTGTCGTTTCTTGCGTGTCACGCATTCCATATCATGTTATCATGTGCATTTTATTTGCATACGTGTTTGTCTCATGCATCCGAGCATTTTTCCCATTGTCCGTTTTGCATTCCGTTGCTCCTATGTCCTCCGGTGTCCCTTTCTACCTCTTTTCGTGTGCGGGTGTTAAACATTTTCGTATTGGACTGAGACTCGTCATGCGGCCTTGGTTTACTACCGGTAGACCACCTGTCAAGTTTCGTTCCATTTGGATTTCATTTGATACTCCAACGATTAACCGAGGGATCAAAAGGCCTCGTGTGTGTTGCAGCCCAACACCCCTCCAAAGTGGTCCAAAACCCACCTAAACCTCCTCCATCATCTAGAGCGTTCGATCACGATCGCGTGGCCGCAAACCGTGCTCAATTTGGACTCTCCTAGCTCTCTCTATCTATAAATATGTGGCCTCCCCCGAAAAATCCGCGGACGAAACCCTAATCCTCCTCCTTTCTCGCCCGTCGGACATGTCCGTCCCGGACGGACGAAATCGCGCCGCCGCCCTCAGCCAACCACGCGCCGCCACCTCACCGCCCTCTCTCTCCTCCCGCCGCCGAGCCCGCCGGCCCAGATCTAGCCCGCGCGGAGCCGAGCCGGCCCGGGATCCCCGCCGCCATGCCCATGCGCGTCGGCTCGACAACGCCGCCGTCGTCCATCCCCGCTGCCATGCCCATGCGCGCCGGCTCGACAACGTCGCCGTCGTCCATCCCCGCCGCCTGCAGCGCGCCATCCCGCCGCCTCTGACCATCGCCGGCGCCGCCGCAGGACCTCGCCGCTGCTCGCCACCGCGCCGCCATCGTCGTCCTCCGCTGCCGCACCTCTTCACCGGCGGCGCCCGCGCCCCAGCTCACCGTCCGGCCACCGCCTCCGGCCGGATCCGCCAGGTCCGGTGAGATCCGCAGGATCTCCAGCCACCGCGGCTCCATTTCCGGCGATCCTCGACGTCCGCTGCTACAGAACCCCGGCTGGATCCAGATCTGGATCGAATCTCGGTTGACTTTTTCGGTCCCAACCCTAACATTTTTGCATTCTTCCACGCATCATAACTCTGTCATCGTGGCTCCGATTCGTGCGTGTAGCATATCAAAATGTTCGTCTCGACGAGTACATCATTTCATCTCATTGCATAATTTTCATTTCAGCTCATCTTGATGCCCGAAATGCTGTTGGAAGAGGGCTATGTGATGATTATTTCAGATCTGTTTCAACAAATGGCCTTTTGTCATTTTTGCCATGATTAATGTGTGCATGCTATGATCCTGAGCTCTACATGTGTTTTGTAGAATGCCATGCCATCTTTACATGGGTGTATGCCATGTATTTTTGTGATCTTTGTGGTGACTAACACAACCATGTAAAGTAGCTTACTTAATGATGCTGATTTCAGGGACTTAGAATTTCACTAAGTCCTTGCCCTGTCTTTATTTTTATGCCATATGTTCATGTTGTTTCCTAGTGATCTGTGCCTCTTTTGAGCATGATCAGTAAGGATGTTTTGTAGATATTGTGGTGCTGTATCCATCCATGTCTTTGTTTGCATTTATGGAGCAATCTAGCTTGAGTCAATTGAGCTCTACTTTTGCTATAAAATGTTCCTGGCAGATTGTTAACATGTTTTGCAATTTTGCCAAGCTTGTTGTTGTTGATCCGTACATGCTATGTTGCTGTTCTTGCCATGTCTAGCTTCTATGCCATGTCTACTTGCTGGGTGTATGTTTAGATTATCATGCAATGCCTCGTGGTGAGTGCATCGAGCTCGTAAACATGCCTACTTGTTAACTGTTTTGTCATGCTCCAGTTTTTCACTAAGTCTGAATCTGTTTATGTTTTTGCTATGTTCATATGCTTGCAATTGTATTTTCTGATCCCTTTTGGCTCATGGTCACTAAGGGACTTTTGTTATATGCTTTGAGTAGCTTCATGCCATGCCTTGCTTTTCCATGATATGTTCCTGTAGCATGTAGTTATCATGCTCTAAACATTGTTTCCTGATGATAAATTCCTGACATGCTGTTAATTTCACTAAGTCTGAAACCTGTTATCTTTTGCTCTTTTGCCATGCTTGTTTGAACATGTTATTGAGTGAATTAGCCGTAGCTCAGTGTTAATCTTTTGTCAAGCATCTTGAGTGGATCCCTGCCATGTATTTTGTTGTCATGTTGGAGTGCTGTAGTATGTTGTTCTTGATGCATTTAGAAGGCTACTTGCTATTAGTTGAAGACCGGTGCCATATTTATTTTGCTTGCCATTTCCAAACCGTGCATCCGATTACGGTGATCTTTATATTGATTTCGACCGAAATCAACTCACCTTTCCAGTGGCACTCTTGGATTTCCAAGTTGAGGCCAGGTTCTATCATTCCTCTCCAAGTCATGCATATGCACCGCATACCGCATCCCGCATATCATGCCATGTTCATGTGTTGGTTATTTACTATGTTGTGTGCTTCTTTCCGGTGTTGCTTCTTCGGATTGGTTCCGATAACATCACGTTTGTGAGGACCCGTTCGACTACGTCCGTTTGTCTTTTTCATGGAATCGTTCTTCTTCCTTGCGGGATTTCAGTCAAGATGACCATACCCTCGAAATCACTTCTATCTTTGCTTGCTAGATGCCCGCTCTTTTGCTATGCCTATGCTGCGATACCTACCACTTTCTTATCATGCATCCCATATTGTTAAGCCAAGCCTCTAACCCACCTTGTCCTAGAAAACCGTTGTTTGGCTATGTTACCGCTTTGCTCAGCCCCTCTTATAGCGTTACTAGTTGCAGGTGAAGGTTGGAGTTTGTTCCTTGTTGGAACATGGATATTTTGTTGGGATATCACAATATATCTTATTTACTTAACGCACCTATATACTTGGTAAAGGGTGGAAGGCTCGGCCTTATGCCTGGTGTTTTGTTCCACTCTTGCCGCCCTAGTTTCCGTCATATTGGTGTTATGTTCCCGGATTTTGCGTTCCTTACACGGTTGGGTTATAATGGGAACCCCTTGACAGTTCGCCTTGAATAAAACTCCTCCAGCAATGCCCAACATTGGTTTTACCATTCGCCACCTAGCCTTTTCTTTCCCTTGGGTTCTGCAGACTCAAGGGTCATCTTT
>NC_057806.1:566492837-566496695 GCF_018294505.1 Triticum aestivum
CCTCGGGGAAACTCGAGGTTTGCTTTTAGTTGTATGGAGCGCTCATCTGAGTGTGCCCTGAGAACGAGATATGTGCAGCTCCTATCGGGATTTGTCGGCACATTCAAGTGGTGTTGCTGGACTTGTTTTACCATTATCGAGGATGTCTTGTAATCGGGATGCCGAATCTGATCGGATTGTCTTGGGAGAAGGAATATCCTTCGTTGACCGTGAGAGCTTGTGATGGGTTAAGTTGGGACACCCCTGCAGGGTTTGAACTTACGAAAGTCGTGCCCGCGGTTATGGGCAGATGGGAATTTGTTAATGTCCGGTTGTAGAAAACCTGAAGTTGATCTTAATTAAAATACACCAACCGCGTGTGTAACCGTGATGGTCTCTTCTCGGCGGAGTCTGGGAAGTGAACACGGTGTTGGAGTTATGTTTGACGTAGGTTGTTCTAGGATCACTTCTTGATCATAGTTGTTCGATCGTGCTTTTGCCTTCTCTTCTCGCTATCATTTGCGTATGTTTAGCCACCATATATGCTAGTCGCCACCATATATGCTAGTCGCTTGCTGCAGCTCCACATCATACATTTACCCTTCCTATAAGCTTAAATAGTCTTGATCGCGAGGGTGTGAGATTGCTGAGTCCCCGTGACTCACAGATACTTCCAAAACCAGTTTGCAGGTGCCGTTGAACCGTGCAGGTGACGCAACCAAGCTCAAGGAGGAGCTCGAGGAAGATCTTGTATTTTGTGTTGTTCCGTTTCCTTTTGATCAGTAGTGGAGCCCAATTGGGGTCGATCGGGGATCTGTGTAGCATTTGGGGTAGTCTTCTTTTATTTTGGGTTCCGTAGTCGGACCTTGTGTGTATTTGGATGATGTAATGCTTTATTCATGTATTGTGTGAAGTGGTGATTGTAAGCCAACTATGTATCTCTTTCCCTTATGTATTACATGGGTTGTGTGAAGATTACCTCACTTGCGACATTGCTTTCAATGCGGTTATGCCTCTAAGTCGTGCTTCGACACGTGGGAGATATAGCCGCATCGAGGACGTTATAACTACTTCACAGACTCTGCCAGCTGTTTATGGCATAGTGGCTACCTTCATGTAACTTTTTGGTAGTGTTTCCTCTTCGCAGATGCTGCTAATGTCTACACGTCAGCAACACTCATTATTTTTGTGGATGCTATTAGTAGTTAGGCAAGTTAGCGGTTGCTGCATTTTATTTTCGCCGAACGCTACTAGTAGTACAATTCTATAAGAGGTTTCTCTACTAGTGCGAGCGACCAAATAAAAGTTTAACCATCTCACAAAAACATACTAACCTCATTTTGTTTTGGAAAAAGTCCTAAATTCTTTACAATCGGACATTTTCCTCATCCAATGACACGTACCTACTAAAATTCCCCAAAAATAGTTTTGCAATAATTTTTTTAATAATACCGCTTCAAATAGTTGTATCAAATACAAACATTAAAGTGCCAAAATTGACGGTGCAACCACACACCTTCAATGATCTAGTATACCTCTATATTGGGTCAATCGTTTTTGTATGCCCTTGGTTCATAGACCGTCCTTCGTTGCTCTACAGACAATAGTTATACACACACACACACACACATGCACACGCACACACACGCACACGCAAGCACGCACGCACACGCACGCGCATACACACATGTATGACTTTTACGTGCATGTGATTTGCAGCGGTGCTACCGGTTGTGTGCTTCAGTTATAATAAAAGCATTTATATTACCAAATTCATGGCTAGTGGTTACCGTTACATGCATGTGGAATTTCTAGTTTCCACTGGAGCAAATCAATTTATCTAAATTGGAAACAACAAAACAATTCATCCATTGGTAGCAAATGGTTACCATTACGCAGAGGAATTAATATTAAAAAGAAAAATAAATTCTTATGCTCATTTATCTTGGAAGAATGGACTAGCAGGGCCAGCCCCTTAGCCACTTAAATGGACCTTCAACATGCCGCAGGTCCTTGTGGACTACTACTTATTTGTTGGGGGGATGACCCCGGATAGGCTCAAGGAGACAAGACAACATTTCAAAACAATGTCGGGGGTGTAACCCCCAATATGCCAAATCCCATGAGAATCAACAAAACAACCGAAGATGATAAGCTAGAAGACGGGTTGCCTGGCCAGCTAGGGCCTGGTTGGCTGGAGGCGGGCTGGCTACAGCCCGGTCGGCTGGAGCCTGGCTAACTGGAGATTGGCCAGCTGCAGCCTGTCCGGCTAGAACGTGACCTGCTGCATGCCAGCCGGCTGGATCAGGGCCAGCTAGAGCCCGGCCGGCTGCAACCCGACCTCCTGGAGCCTGGCTGGCTAGAGCTTGGCCGGCTGGAGCCCGGCTAGCTGTAGCCAGCCGGCTAAGGCCTGGCCGGATGCAGCCCAGCAAAGTCAACATCAGGCGTTTCATCGGACATGAGCAGAAGACAATGTGGCTGATAGATTGTAGAGCCTGTCATACCGTTATAGTTGGGCACTATTGATTAATAGTGTTGCCCACTACGTGACCTCATGGGACAGGACAGAGCAGCCAATTGGGTCCCATGGGCCCCCCTTTTACTCTTTCCCTCACTCTCTTGTCCCCTTTGAACCGTGCTTATAAGGTGACCTAGGGAGCTTTCTGGCGGGAGTAGGATTCATTCACACACACACACACATAGGGAAAGAGCAGAGCTCACATCCTTTTCTCCTTCCTCCTCTGATATAGCTCCAGGAGCAAGCCTTGTACATATCATGAGTTCGTCATTGTGATCCTTATTGGAATAGGGTGTTACCTCCATACGAGGCCCCAAACATGGGTATGTCACTATGTGCTGTTGCCCAATTCCATCCAGAATCTCCACCGTAGCCTTGCTCTCACCTCTCTTAGCCATCCCATGGCATCCACTATGAGAATACCACAACAGTTGGTGCCCTCGGTGGGGCGAGCTTCAGCTAGAATCACGGTCTGGGCGGGAGCCTCTTCGTCATCACCACTATGGCTTCGCCGCCATCTCTCTGCCAGCGCTGGGGGGCTCGACATAAGCACAACCCAGGCGCGACCGTGCGGGATGACGCACCCTCCCTGTTTGCCTTTGGCCCACGCCCCGCCACCGCCTTCCTCAGGTGTGCCGTTTGTGTCGTCATCCGATCGGCCAGTAGGCCGCTGCCCTGGCCTATGTAGGGGAACACAGTATTTCAAAAAAATTCCTACGAACACGCAAGATCTATCTAGGTGATGCATAGCAACGAGAGGGGAGAGTGTGTCCACGTATCCTCGTAGACCGAAAGCGGAAGCGTTTAGTAATGCAGTTGATGTATTCGAACGTCTTCGCGATCTAACCGATCCAAGCACCGAACGTATGGAACCTCCGTGTTCAGCACACGTTCAGCTCGATGACGTCCCTCGAGCTCTTGATCCAGTTGAGACCGAGGGAGAGTTCTGTCAGCATGACGGCGTGGCGACGGTGATGATGAAGTTACCGGCGCAGGGCTTCACCTAAGCACTACGACGATATGACCGAGGTGTGTAACTGTGGAGGGGGGCACCGCACACGGCTAAGAGAAGACTTGGTGTGCCTTTGGGGTTCCCCCCTCCCACGTATATAAAGGAGGGGGGAAGAGAAGGCTGGCCCAAGGGGGGCGCCATAGGGGGAGTCCTACTTGGACTCCCGGTCCAAGTAGGATTCGGCCCCCCGTTTCCTATTCTAACTAGGAGAAGGAGGGAAGGAGGAGGATGGGAGAAGGAAGGAGGGGGGGCGCCGCCCCCTCTTAGTCCAATTCGGACCAGCCCTTGGGGGGCACCCCTTGAGGCCCTTCTCTCCTTTCCCCTAAAGCCCATTAAGGCCCATTACTCT
>NC_057806.1:566497033-566515726 GCF_018294505.1 Triticum aestivum
GGTACTCCGAAAAATACCCAAAACACTTCGGAACCATTCCGGTGTCCGAATATGACCTTCCAATATATCAATATTTACCTCTCGACCATTTCGAGACTCCTCGTCATGTCCATGATCTCATCCGGGACTCCGAAAAAACTTCAGTCATCAAATCACATAACTCATAATACAAATCGTCATCGAACGTTAAGCATGCGGACCCTACAGGTTCGGGAACTATGTAGACATGACCGAGACACATCTCCGATCAATAACCATATCTAATAAAGTGCGGTTACAACGTTCGGACACACCATTACGTTGTGGTGTTCCAGGTGGCGTGAGTTGCGAAACTATTCCGCATTGTGTCAAATGAAGTCCAAACTCATAACTCAAATATTCGCCTCCACGATCAGATCATAGAAACATGATTTTCTTGTTACGATGATTTCCCACTTCACTCTGAAATTCTTTGAACTTTTCAAATGTTTCAGACTTATGTTTCATTAAGTAGATATACCCATATCTGCTCAAATCATCTGTGAAGGTGAGAAAATAACGATATCAGTCGCGAGATTCAATGTTCATTGGACCACATACATCAGTATGTATGATTTCCAATAACTCTGTTGCTCACTCCATTGTTCCGGAGAACGGAGTTTTAGTCATCTTGCCCATGAGGCATGGTTCACAGGTACTAAGTGATTCATAATCAAGTTATTCCAAAAGTCCATAAGAATGGAGTTTCTTCATGCGCTTTACACTAATATGACCTAAACGGTAGTGTCACAAATAATTTGCACTATCATTATCAACTCTGCATCTTTTGCCTTCCTTACTATGAACATGTGTATCACTACTATCAAGATTTAGTAAAAATAGACCACTCATCAAGGGTGCATGACCATAAAAGATATTATTCTCTGATTTAAATAAATAACCGTCTCGCATCAAACAAGATCCAGATATAATGTTCATGCTCAACGTTGGCACCAAATAACAATTATTTAGGTCTAAAACTAACGAAGGTAGATGTAGAGGTAGCGTCCTGACGATGATCACATCGACTTTGGAACCATTTCCCATGTGCATCGTCACCTCGTCCTTAGCCAATCTTCCCTTAATCCGTAGCCCCTGTTTTGAGTTGCAAATGTTAGCAACTGAACCAGTATCAAATACCCAGGCACTACTACGAGCATTAGTAAGGTACACATCGATAACATGTATATCAAATATACCTTTCACTTTGCCATCCTTCTCCGCCAAATACTTGGGGCAGTTCCGCTTCCAATGACCAGTTCCTTTGCAGTAGAAGCACTCGGTCTCAGTCTTAGGTCCAGACTTGGGTTTCTTCACTTGAGCAGCAACTGGCTTCCTGTTCTTTTTGAAGTTCCCCTTCTTCCCTGTACCCTTTTTCTTGAAACTGGTGGTCTTGTTGATCATCAACACTTGATGCTCCTTCTTGATTTCTACCTCCGCAGCCTTTAGCATTGCTAAGAGCTCAGGAATCGTCTTATCCATCCCTTGCATATTATAGTTCATCACAAAGCTCTTGTAGCTTGGTGGCAGTGATTGAAGAACTCTGTCAATGACACTATCATCAAGAATATTAACTCCCAGTTGAGTCAAGTGGTTGTGGTAACCAGACATTCTGAGTATATGTTCACTGACAGAAAAACTATTCTCCTCCATTTGCAGCTGTAGAACTTATTGGAGACTTCATATCTCTCAATCCGGGCATTTGCTTGGAATATTAACTCCAACTCCTCGAACATCTCATATGCTCCACGATGTTCAAAATGTCGTTGAAGTCCCGGTTCTAAGCCGTAAAGCATGGCACACCAAACTATCGAGTAGTCATAAGCTTTGCTCTGCCAGGTGTTCACAACATCTGGCGTTGCTCCTGCAGCGGGTTTGTCACCTAGTGGTGCTTCCAGGACGTAATTCTTCTGTGCAGCAATGAGGATAATCCTCAAGTTATGGATCCAGTCCATGTAGTTGCTACCATCATCTTTCAACTTAGCTTTCTCTAGGAACGCATTAAAATTCAACGGAACAACAACACGGGCCATCTATCTACAACAACATAGACTTGCAAAATACTATCAGGTACTAAGTTCATGATAAGTTAAAGTTCAATTAATCAAATTACTTAAGAACTCCCACTTAGATAGACATCTCTTTAATCATCTAAGTGATCACGTGATCCATATCAACTAAACCATGCCCGATCATCACGTGAGATGGAGTAGTTTTCAATGGTGAACATCACTATGTTGATCATATCTACTATATGATTAACGCTCGACCTTTCGGTCTCAGTGTTCCGAGGCCATATCTGCATATGCTAGGCTCGTCAAGTTTAACCCGAGTATTCTGCGTGTGCAAAACTGGCTTGCACCCGTTGTATGTGAACATAGAGCTTATCACACCCGATCATCACGTGGTGTCTCGGCACGACGAATTGTAGCAACAGTGCATACTCAGGAAGAGCACTTATACGTTGAAGTTTAGTGAGAGATCATCTTATAATGCTACCGCCGAACTAAGCAAAATAAGATGCATAAAGGATAAACATCACATGCAATCAATATAAGTGATATGATATGGCCATCATCATCTTGTGCCTTTGATCTCCATCTCCAAAGCACTGTCATGATCACCATCGTCACTGGCTTGGCACCTTGATCTCCACCAAAGCATCGTTATCGTCTCGCCAACTATTGTTTCTACGACTATCGCTACCGCTTAGTGATAAAGTAAAGCAATTACATGGCGATTGCATTTCATACAATAAAGCGACAAGCATATGGCTCCTGCCAGTTGCCGATAACTGTGTTACAAAACATGATCATCTCATACAATAAAATTTAGCATCATGTCTTGACCATTGATACTTCTCCAACGTATCTATATTTTTTGATTGTTCCATGCTATTATATCCTGTTTTGAACATTATTGGGCTTTATTATACACTTTTATATTATTTTTGGGACTAACCTATTAACCAGAGGTCCAGCCCAGAATTGTTGTTTTTTTGCCTATTTCAGAGTTTCGCAGAAAAAGAATATCAAACGGAGTCCAAACAGAATGAAACCTTCAGGAACGTGATTTTCGGAACGAACGTGATCCAGATGACTTGGACCCTACGTCAAGACATCAACTAGGAAGGCACGAGGTAGGGGGCGCGCCTACCCCCCTAGGCGCGCCCTCCACCCTCGTGGGGCCCACGTTGCTCCACCGACGTACTCCTTCCTCCTATATATACCTACGTACCCCAAACTACCAGATACGGAGCCAAAACCTTAATTCCACCGCCGTAACTTTCTGTATCCACGAGATCCCATCTTGGGGCCTTTTCCGGAGCTCCGCCGGAGGGGGTATTGATCATGGAGGGTTTCTACATCAACACCATAGCTCCTCCGATGAAGTGTGAGTAGTTTACCTCGGACCTACGGGTCCATAGTTATTAACTAGATGGCTTCTTATCTCTTTTTGGATCTTGATGTCTACTACACAACCTTCTTCTTGTAGACGTTGTTGGGCCTCCAAGTGCAGAGGTTTGTAGGACAGTAGCAAATTTCCCTCAAGTGGATGACCTAAGGTTTATCATTTGTAGGAGGCGTAGGATGAAGATGGTCTCTCTCAAGCGACCCTGTAACCAAATAACAAAGAGTCTCTTGTGTCCTCAACACACCCAATACAATGGTAAATTATATAGGTGCACTATTTCGGCGAAGAGATAGTGATACAAGTGCAATATGGATGGTAGATAAAGGTATTTGTAATATGAAAATATAAAAAACAGCAAGATAACTAATAATAAAAGTGAGCGTAAACGGTATTGCAATGCGTTGAAACAAGGCCTAGGGTTCATACTTTCACTAGTGCAAGTTCCCTCAACAATACTAACATAATTGGATCACATAACTATCCCTCAACATGCAACAAAGAGTCACTCCAAAGTCACTAATAGCGGAGAACAAACGAAGAGATTATGGTAGGGTACGAAACCACCTCAAAGTTATTCTTTCCAATCAATCCGTTGGGCTATTCCTATAAGTGTCACAAACAGCCCTAGAGTTTGTACTAGAATAACACCTTAAGACACAAATCAACCAAAACCCTAATGTCACCTAGATACTCCAATGTCACCTCAAGTATCCGTGGGTATGATTATATGATATGCATCACACAATCTCAGATTCATCTATTCAACCAACACATAGAACCTCAAAGAGTGCCCCAAAGTTCCTATCAGAGAATCACGACGAAAACGTGTGCCAACCCCTATGCATAGGTTCATGGGCGGAACCCGCAAGTTGATCACCAAAACATACATCAAGTGAATCACGTGGTATCCCATTGTCACCATAGATACGCACGGCAAGACATACATCAAGTGTTCTCAAATCTTTAAAGACTCAATCCGATAAGATAACTTCAAAGGGGAAACTCAATTCATTACAAGAGAGTAGAGGGGGAAGAAACATCATAGGATCCAAATATAATAGCAAAGCTCGCGATACATCAAGATCATACCACCTCAAGAACACGAGAGAGAGAGATCAAACACATAGCTACTGGTACATACCCTCAGTCCCGAGGGAGAACTACTCCCTCCTCATCATGGAGAGCACCGGGATGATGAAGATGGCCACCGGAGAAGGATTGCCCCCTCCAGCAGGGTGCCGGAACGGGTCTAGATTGGCTTTCGGTGGCTGCAGAGGCTTCTGGCGGCGGAACTCCCGATCTATTGTGTGTTCTGGAAGTTTTAGGATACGTTGGTATATATGGGTGCAGGAAGTACATCGATGGAGCTTCGGGCGCCCCCACCCTCGTGGGCACCTCCCTTCTCTCCTGACATGCGGTCCAAGTCCTTCCGGTAGCTTTCCTTCCAAAAATAACTTCTCCAGTTGATTTCATTCCGTTTCGACTCCGTTTGATATTCATTTTCTTCGAAACACTGAAATAGGCAAAAAAAAATAGCAAATATGGGCTGGGCCTCCGGTTAATAGGTTAGTCCCAAAAATAATATAAAAGTGGATAATAAAGCCCAATATTTCCCAAAACAGTAGATAACATAGCATGGAGCAATCAAAAATTATAGATACGTTGGAGACGTATCAAGCATCCCCAAGCTTAATTCCTGCTCGTCCTCGAGTAGCTAAATGATAAAAGAAAGAATTTTTGATGTGGAATGCTAGTTGGCATAATTTCAATGCAATTCTTCTAAATTGTGGTATGAGTATTCAGATCCAAAATATTCAAGACAAAAGTTCATATTGACATAAAAATGATAATACTTCAAGCATACTAACTAAGCAATTATGTCTTCTCAAAATAACATGGCCAAAGAAAGTTCATCCCTACAAAATCATATAGTTTAGTCATGTTTCATTTTCATCACACAAGAATGCTCTCATCATGCACAACCCCGATGACAAGCCAAGCAATTGTTTCATACTTTAGTAATCTCAAACCTATAAACTTTCATGCAATACATGAGCGCGAGCCATGGATATAGCACTATGGGTGGAATAGAATATGATGATGGGAGTTATGTGGAGAAGACAAAAATGGAGAAAGTCTCACATCAATGAGGCTAATCAATGGGCTATGGAGATGCCCATCGATTGATGTTAATGCAAGGAGTAGGGATTGCCATGCAACGGATGCACTAGAGCTATAAATGTATGAAAGCTCAACAAAAGAAACTAGTGGGTGTGCATCCAACTTGCTTGCTCACGAAGACCTAGGGCACTTGAGGAGGCCCATTGTTGGAATATACAAGCCAAGTTCTATAATGAAAAATTCCCACTAGTATATGAAAGTGATAACATGAGAGACTCTCTACTATGAAGATCATGGTGCTACTTTGAAGCACAAGTGTGGTAAAACGATAGTAACATTGTCCCTTCTCTCTTTTTCTCTCATCATTTTTTTGGGCCTTCTCTTTTTTATGGCCTTTCTCTTTTTTGGGGCCTTCTCTTTTTATGGCCTTTCTCTCTCTTTTTTATTCCTCACTTGGGACAATGCTCTAAAAATGATGATCATCACACTTCTATTTATTCACAACTCAATGATTACAACTCGATACTAGAACAAAGTATGACTCTATATGAATGCCTCCGACGGTGTACCGGGATATGAAATGAACCAAGAGTGACATGTATGAAAGAATTATGAACGGTGGCTTTGCCACAAATACTATGTCAACTACATGAAAATGCTAAGCAATATGACAATGATGAATGTGTCATGATGAACGGAATGGTGGAAAGTTGCATGGCAATATATCTCAGAATGGCTATGGAAATGCCATAATAGGTAGGTATGGTGGCTGTTTTGAGGAAGATATAAGGAGGTTTATGTGTGAAAGAGCGTATCATATCACGGGGTTTGGATGCACCGGCGAAGTTTGCACCAACTCTCAATGTGAGAAAGGGCAATGCACGGTACCGAAGAGGCTAGCAATGATGGAAGGGTAAGAGTGCGTATAATCCATGGACTCAACAATAGTCATAAAGAACTCACATACTTATTGCAAAAATCTATAAGTCATCAAAAACCTTGGCACTACGCGCATGCTCCTAGGGGGATAGATTTGTAGGAAAAGACCATCGCTCGTCCCCGATCGCCACTCATAAGGAGGACAATCAAATAACACCTCATGTTTCAAATTTGTTACATAACATTTACCATACGTGCATGCTACGGGACTTGCAAACTTCAACACAAGTATTTCTCAATTTCACAACTACTCAACTAGCACGACTTTGATATTATTACCTCCATATCTCAAAACAATCATCAAGCATCAAACTTCTCTTAGTATTCAATACTCTATATGAAAGTTTTTACTATTCTTGGATGCCTAGCATATTAGGATTTTAAGCAAATTACCATGATATTAACACTCTCAAAATAATCTAAGTGAAGCATGAGAGTTCATCTATTTCTTCAAAATAAAGCTACCACCATGCTCTAAAAGATATAAGTGAACCACTAGAGCAAATGACAAACTACTCCGAAAGATATAAGTGAAGATGAATGAGTACTTGAATAATTATGCAACTATGTGAAGACTCTCTAACATTTAAGAATTTAAGATCTTGGTATTTTATTCAAACAGCAAGCAAAGCAAAATAAAATGACATTCTAAGAATGGCAAACATCATGTGAAGAAGCAAAAACTTAGGATCAACCGAAACTAACCGATAGTTGTTGAAGAAGAAAGGTGGGATGCCAACCGGGGCATCCCCAAGCTTAGATGCTTGAGACTTATTGAAATATTATCTTGGTATGCCTTGGGAATCCACAAGCTTGAGCTTTTTTGTCTCCTTAATTCCTCTCATATCATTGTCTCCCTAAATCTCAAAAGCTTCATCCACACAAAACTCAACAAGGACTCGTGAGATAAGTTAGTATAAACCATTGCAAAAACCTTATCATACTCTACTGTAGCAAATCACTAAAATTATTATTCAACATTGCATACTAAATGCCTCTGCATATATAATAGTCCTATCCTCAAATAGAATCATTAAAGAAGCAGGCATATGCAAACAATGCAAACATAACAGCAATCTGCCTAAACAGGATAGTCTGTAAAGAATGCTGCAACATCCATACTTCCCTAACTCCAAAAATTATGAAAGAAAATTACCACTTTAGTAAATTTACCATAGCTTAATATGCAAAAGGTTTCAACATTTTATCACATTCTGACTTTTCTAGGGAATTATTGCAACAGCGGTAAACTTTCTGTTTTCAAACAGCAACATGTATACTTGTAACATAGGCATAGTAAAGGCTATCAATGCCACTTTTATTGAAATAAAAGATACAAATTTTTTTTCTAAATAAAAGCAAGCAAATCCTAACAAAATAAATTGACGCTCCAAGCAAAACACATATCATGTGGTGAATAAAAATATAGCTCCAAGTAAAGTTACCGATGAACGAAGACGAAAGAGGGGATGCCTTTCGGGGCATCACCAAGCTTAGGCTCTTGGATATCCTTGAATATTACCTTGGGGTGCCTTGGGCATCCCCAAGATTAGGCTCTTGCCACTCCTTATTACGTAGTCCATCGAATCCTTACCCAAAAACTTGAAAACTTCACAACACAAAACTTAACAGAAAACTCGTAAGCTCCGTTAGTATAAGAAAATAAATCACCACTTCAAGGTACTGTAATGAACTCATTATTTATTTATATTGGTGTTAAACCTACTGTATTCCAACTTCTCTATGGTTTATAAACTTTTTTACTAGCCATAGATTCATCAAAATAAGTAAACAACACATGAAAAACAGAATCTGTCAAAAACAGAACAGTCTGTAGTAATCTGAATCAAACGTATACTTCTGGAACTCATAAAATTCTCAAATAAATTGTTGGACCTGATTAATTTGTATATTAAATATCTTCAAAAATAATTAACTCAATAGCACTCTCCAATAAAAACTGACAGCAATTCTCGTGAGCGCTAAAATTTCTGTTTTTTACAGCATGATCGCAAAGACTTTCCCCAAGTCTTCCCAAAGGTTCTACTTAGCACAAACACTAATTAAAAGCATAAAAACACATCTAAATAGAGGCTAGATGAATTATTTATTACTAAACAGTAAGAAAAAGCAAGGAACTAAAATAAAATTGGGTTGCCTCCCAACAAGCGCTATCGTTTAACGCCCCTAGCTAGGCATGATGGTTTCAATGATGCTCACATAAAAGATAAGAATTGAAACATAAGGAGAGCATCATGAAGAATATGACTAGCACATTTAAGTCTAACCCACTTCCTATGCATAGGGATTTTGTCAGCAAACAACTTATGGGAACAATAATCAACTAGCATAGGAAGGTAAAACAAGCATAACTTCAAAACTTTAAGCACATAGAGAGGAAATTTGATATTATTGCAATTCCTACAAGCATATATTCCTCCCTCATAATAATTTTCAGTAGCATCATGAATGAATTCAACAATACAACCAGCACCTAAAGCATTCTTTTCATGATCTACAATCATAGAAAATTTACTACTCTCCACACAAGCAAAATTCTTCTCATGAATAATAGTGGGAGCAAACTCAACAAAATAATTATCATGTGAGGCATAATCCAATTGAAAACTAAAATCATGATGACAAGATTCATGGATATCATTATTATTTAAAGCATACGTGTCATCACAATAATCATCATAGATAGGAGGCATGCTTTTATCATAATAAATTTGCTCATCAAAACTTGGGGGACAAAAATATCATCTTCATCAAACATAGCTTCCCCAAGCTTGTGGATTTGCATATCATTAGCATCATGGATATTCAAGGAATTCATACTAACAACATTGCAATCATGCTCATCATTCAAATATTTAGTGCCAAACATTTTATAGATTTCTTCTTCTAGCACTTGAGCACAAATATCCTTTCCATCATACTCACGAAAGATATTAAAAAGGTGAAGCGTATGAGACAAACTCAATTCCATTTTTTGTAATTTTCTTTTATAAACTAAACTAGTGATAAAACAAGAAACTAAAAGACTCGATTGCAAGATCTAAAGATATACCTTCAAGCGCTAACCTCCCCGGCAACGGCACCAGAAAAGAGCTTGATGTCTACTACACAACCTTCTTCTTGTAGACGTTGTTGGGCCTCCAAGTGCAGAGGTTTGTAGGACAGTAGAAAATTTCCCTCAAGTGGATGACCTAAGGTTTATCAATCCGTAGGAGGCGTAGGATGAAGATGGTCTCTCTCAAGCAACCCTGCAACCAAATAACAAAGAGTCTCTTGTGTCCCCAACACACCCAATACAATGGTAAATTGTATAGGTGCACTAGTTCGGCGAAGAGATAGTGATACAAGTGCAATATGGATGGTAGATAAAGGTATTTATAATTTGAAAATATAAAAACAGCAAGGTAACTAATGATAAAAGTGAGCCTAAATGGTATTGCAATGGGTTGAAACAAGGTCTAGGGTTCATACTTTCACTAGTGCAAATTCCCTCAACAATACTAACATAATTGGATCACATAACTATCCCTCAACATGCAACAAAGAGTCACTCCAAAGTCACTAACAGAGGAGAACAAACAAAGAGATTATGGTAGGGTACGAAACCACCTCAAAGTTATTCTTTCCAATCAATCCGTTGGGCTATTCCTATAAGTGTCACAAACAGCCCTAGAGTTTGTACTAGAATAACACCTTAAGACACAAATCAACCAAAACCCTAATGTCACCTAGATACTCCAATGTCACCTCAAGTATCCGTGGGTATGATTATACGATATGCATCACACAATCTCAGATTCATCTATTCAACCAACACATAGAACCTCAAAGAGTGCCCCAAAGTTCCTACCGGAGAATCACGACGAAAACGTGTGCCAACCCCTATGCATAGGTTCATGGGCGGAACCCGCAAGTTGATCACCAAAACATACATCAAGTGAATCACGTGGTATCCCATTGGCACCACAGATACGCACGGCAAGACATACATCAAGCGTTCTCAAATCTTTAAAGACTCAATCCGATAAGATAACTTCAAAGGGGAAACTCAATTCATTACAAGAGAGTAGAGGGGGAAGAAACATCATAGGATCCAAATATAATAGCAAATCTCGCAATACATCAAGATCGTACCACCTCATGAACACGAGAGAGAGAGAGAGAGATCAAACACATAGCTACTGGTACATACCTTAGCCCCGAGGGAGAACTACTCCCTCCTCGTCATGGAGAGCACCAGGATGATGAAGATGGCCACCAGAGAAGGATTGCCCGCTCCAGCAGGGTGCCGGAACAGGTCTAGATTGGCTTTCGGTGGCTACGGAGGCTTCTGGCGGCGGAACTCCCGATCTATTGTGTGTTCTAGAAGTTTTAGGATACGTTGGTATATATGGGTGCAGGAAGTACGTCGGTGGAGCTTCAGGGGCCCCACGAGGCAGGGGGGCGCGCCCTAGGGGGGTGGGCGCGCCCCCACCCTCGTGGGCACCTCCCTTCTCTCCCGACGTGGGGTCCAAGTCCTTCCGGTAGCTTTCGTTCCAAAAATAACTTCTCCAGTTGATTTCGTTCCGTTTCGACTCCGTTTGATATTCATTTTCTTCGAAACACTGAAATAGGCAAAAAACAACAAATCTGGATTGGGCCTCCGGTTAATAGTTTAGTCCCAAAAATAATATAAAAGTGGATAATAAAGCCCAATATTGCCTAAAACAGTAGATAACATAGCATGGAGCAATCAAAAATTATAGATACGTTGGAGACGTATCAGATCTCAATACAAAGTTCTCCCCCTCTCTTGTGGAGATCTAGTCGATGTAATGTTCTTTTGCGGTGTGTTTGTTGAGACCGATGAATTGTGGGTTTATGATCAAGTTTATCTATAAACAATATTTGAATCTTCTCCGAATCCTTTTATGTATGATTGGTTATCTTTGCAAGTCTCTTCGAATTATCAGTTTGGTTTGGCCTACTAGATTGATCTTTCTTGCAATGGGAGAAGTGCTTAGCTTTGGGTTCAATCTTGCGGTGTCCTTTCCCAGTGACAGTAGGGGCAGCAAGGCACGTATTGTATTGTTGCCATCGAGGATAACAAGATGGGGTTTATATCATATTGCATGAGTTTATCCCTCTACATCATGTCATCTTGCTTAAAGCGTTACTCTGTTCTCTTGACTTAATACTTTAGATGCATGCTGGATAGCGGTCGATGTGTGGAGTAATAGTAGTAGATGCAGGCAGGAGTCGATCTACTTGTCTTTGACGTGATGCCTATATACATGATCATACCTAGATATTCTCATAACTATGCTCAATTCTGTCAATTGCTCAACAGTAATTTGTTTACCCACCGTAATACATATGCTCTGGAGAGAAGCCTCTAGTGAAACATATGGCCCCCGGGTCTATCTTCCATCATATAAATCTTCCATCAACAAGTTATTTCCTTTACCGTTTATTTTGCTTTCTTTACTTTGCATCTTTATCATAAAAATACCAAAAATATTATCTTATCATATCTATCAGATCTCACTTTCATAAGTGTCCGTGAAGGGATTGACAACCCCTTTATCGCGTTGGTTGCGAGGAGTTTATTTGTTTGTGTAGGTGCGAGGGACTCGTGCGTGGTCTCCTACTGGATTGATACCTTGGTTCTCAAAAACTGAGGGAAATACTTAAGCTACTTTGCTGCATCACCCTTTCCTCTTCAAGGGAAAACCAACGCAGTGCTCAAGAGGTAGCAAGAAGGATTTCTGGCGCCGTTGCCGGGGAGTCTACACAAAAGTCAACATACCAAGTACCCATCAGAAACCCTTATCTCCCGCATTACATTATTTGCCATTTGTCTCTTGTTTTCCTCCCCCCCACTTCACCCTTGCCGTTTTATTCGCCCTCTCTCTCTCCGTCCTCCCTCTCTTTCTCTATTTGCCTCTTTTTGCCCCTTTGCACTTTCTGCCGTTATATAAACCCATATATGTCTAAAACTGGGGAAATTATTGTTGATATGGACAATAATAATATCATGGAAAATTCTGATGCTCCTGCTGAAGAACCCCCTATCTTACATGCAAAAAAATTCCGTATTGGTAGTGGTAATATTATTAGAAAAGGAGTTATCCAAGATTTCTTTACTTGTGCCGGTGCTTTGCCTTCTATGGATAGTTCTATTCTTCGTAGAACCAGTAGCCTTGCGGACGCTATCGCCATGCTTGTAGTTGAACTTGAAAGACAATTTATGCACTTGCATCCTTGCATACAAAGGATTTTCCTAGAATTTTCTAATATTGAGCACTCTTCTGTTAAGTGTGCTGCTACTATCTTTTTGGCTCATGAGTTTAGATTTATAATAAAAGAGGCCAAATAAATCTTTACGCATTATAGGGTGGACGCTGGTCGCCCTCCCATAGAGGCTATCCTTTCTGATCAAGAAGAAATAATGCGTTTTCAATCTCTAGACTTTGTTGCTTTCAATGAGAATCTTAGAAAAAGGGTTCCTACCAATGTTCTAGTTGATAGAATTTCTGAACTTAATAATGATTTCGCTATTTGAAATAATGAGCTAGGATATTCTCTCGAGTATAAGCTCACAAAGTTCTATCAAAAGAATGCTTATAATGATGAATTGGTTGTGCAATACGAAGGGCCGAAGGAGGCACCTATACCTCCTAAAGTTGATCTTGGGGACTTTTGTCCCATTAAATTTAGCCCTTTTGATTACTTTTGCTTGCCTCAAAGAAAACTTGCTGCCGAACATAGAGAATATGAAATGAGTTTTAATGATCTATCCTATTATTATGGCGATACCTAGATCTATCCTTGCTTTTATGCCTAGCTAGGGGCGTTAAACGATAGTGCTTGTTGAGAGGCAACCCAATTTTATTTTTATTCCTTGCTTTTTGCTCCTGTTTAGTAATAAATAATTTATCTAGCCTCTGTTTTGGTTGTGTTTTTTGTGTTTAATTAGTGTTTGTGCCAAGTAGAACCGTTGGGAAGACTTGGGGAAAGTCTTTTTAATCTTGCTGTAAAAAACAGAAACCTTAGCGCTCACGAGAACTGCTTCCATTTTTATTTGGGAAGTGCTATTTAGTTAATTCTTTTTGCAGATGATTAATAGATAAATTTCTCACGTCCAGACATTTATTTTAGAATTTTTGGGGTTCCAGAACTTGCGTTAGCTGCAAATTACTACAGACTGTTCTGTTTTTGACAGATTCTGTTTTCCATGTGTTGTTTGCTTATTTTGATGAATCTATGGCTAGTAAAATAAATTATAAATCATAGAGAAGTTGGAATACAGTAAGTTTAACACCAATATAAATAAAGAATGAGTTAATTACAGTACCTTGAAGTGGTGTTTTGTTTTCTTTCGCTAACGGAGCTCACGAGATTTTCTACTTTAAGTTTTGTGTTGTGAAGTTTTCAAGTTTTGGGTAAAAGATTTGATGGATTATGGATAAAGGAGTGGCAAGAGCCTAAGCTTGGGGATGTCCATGGAACCCCAAGATAATATAAGGACACCTAAAAGCCAAAGCTTGGGGATGCCCCGGAAGGCATCCCCTCTTTCGTCTACTTCTATCGGTAACTTTACTTGGAGCTATATTTTTATTTACCACATGATATGTGTTTTTCTTGGAGCGTCTTATATTATTTGAGTCTTTATTTGCTAGTTTTCCAAAATCATCCTTGCTGCACACACCTTTTTGAGAGAGACACACATGATTCAGAAATTGTTAGAATACTCTATGTGCTTCACTTATATCTTTTGAGTTATATAGTTTTTGCTCTAGTGCTTCACTTATATCTTTTAGAGCACGATGGTGGATTTGTTTTATAGAAACTTTTGTTCTCTCATGCTTCACTTAGATTATTTTGAGAGTCCTACAAAACAGCATGGTAATTTGCTTTAATTATGTTAGGCATTCAAGATTAAAAAGAAATCTTATGAGTGTGTTGAATACTATGAGAAGTTTGAAACTTGATAATTGTTTTGAGATATGGAGGTGGTGATATTAGAGTCGTGCTAGTTGATTAGTTGTGAATTTGAGAAATGCTTGTGTTGAAGTTTGTGATTCCCGTAGCATGCACGTATGATGAACCATTATGTTAAGAAGTCGGAGCATGATGTACTTATTGATTGTCCTCCTTATGAGTGGCGGTCGGGGACGAGCGATGGTCTTTTCCTACCAATCTATCCCCCTAGGAGCATGCACGTAGTACTTTGCTTCGATAACTAATAGATTTTTGCAATAAGTATGTGAGTTCTTTATGACTAATGTTGAGTCCATGGATTATACGCACTCTCATCCTTCCACCATTGCTAGCCTCTCTAATACCGCGCATCTTTCGCCGGTATCATACACCCAACATATACCTTCCTCAAAACAGTCACCATACCTACCTATCATGGCATTTCCATAGCCATTCCAAGATATATTGCCATGCAACCTTCCACCGTTCCGTTTACTATGACACGCTCCATCATTGTCATATTGCTTCGCATGATCATGTAGTTGACATTTTAGTTGTGGCAAAGCCACCGTTCATAATTCTTTCATATAAGTCACTCATGCGTCATTGCTATCACGGTATACCATCGGAGGCATTAATATAGAGTCATACTTTGTTCTAGTATCGAGTTGTAATCATTGAGTTGTAAATAAATAGAAGTGTGATGATCATCATTCATAGAGTATTGTCCCAATAAAAAGAAGAGAAAGGCCAAATAAAAAAGGAAGGCCCAAAAAAGAGAAAGGAATAAATAAATAAATAAATAAATAAGGGGCAATACTACTATCCTTTTTCCACACTTGTGCTTCAAAGTAGCACCATGATCTTCATGATAGAGAGTCTCCTATGCTATCACTTTCATATACTAGTGGGAATTTTTTATTATAGAACTTGGCTTGTATATTCCAACGATGGGCTTCCTCAAAATGCCCTAGGTCTTCGTGAGCAAGCAAGTTGGATGCACACCCACTTAGTTCTTTTTGTTGAGCTTTCATATACTTATAGCTCTAGTGCATCCGTTGCATGGCAATCCCTACTCACTCGCATTGATATCTATTAATGGGCATCTCCATAGCCCGTTGATACGCCTAGTTGATGTGAGACTATCTTCCCCCTTTTTGTCTTCTCCACAACCACCATTCTATTCCACCTATAGTGCTATGTCCATGGCTCACACTCATGTATTACATGAAGATTGAAAAAGTTTGAGAACACCAAAAAGTATGAAACAATTGCTTGGCTTGTCATGGGGGTTGTGCATGATTTAAATACTTTGTGTGGTGAAGATGGAGCATAGCCAGACTATATGATTTTATAGGAATAACTTTCTTTGGCCATGTTATTTTGAAGAGACATAATTGCTTAGTTAGTATGCTCGAAGTATTATTATTTCTATGTCAATATTGAAATTTTGTCTTGAATCTTTCGGATCTGAATATTCATACCACAATTAAGAAGAATTACATTGAAATTATGCCAAGTAGCATTCCACATCAAAAATTCTATTTTTATCATTTACCTACTCGAGGACGAGCAGGAATTAAGCTTGGGGATGCTTGATACGTCTCCAACGTATCTATAATTTTTGATTGTTCCATGCTATATTATATCCTGTTTTGAACATTATTGGGCTTTATTTTACACTTTTATATTATTTTTAGGACTAGCCTATTAACCGGATGCCCAGAACTGCTGATTTTTGCCTATTTCAGAGTTTCGCAGAAAAAGAATATCAAATGGAGTCCAAATTAACGGAATGAAACCTTCGGAAACATGATTTTCAGAACGAACGTGATTCAGAGGACTTGGACCCTACGTAAAGACATCAACCAGGAAGGCACGAGGTAGGGGGTGCGCCTACCCCCCCAGGCGCGCCCTCCACCCTCGTGGGGCCCATGTTGCTCCACCGACGTACTCCTTCCTCCTATATATACCTACGTACCCCCAAACTACCAGATACAGAGCCAAAACGCTAATTCCACCGTCGTAACTTTCTGTATCCACAAGATCCATCTTGGGGCCTTTTCCGGGGCTCCGCCGGAGGGGGTATCGATCACTGAGGGTTTCTACATCAACACCATAGCTCCTCCGATGAAGTGTGAGTAGTTTACCTCAAACCTACGGGTCCATAGTTATTAGCTAGATGCTTTCTTCTCTCTTTTTGGATCTCAATACAAAGTTCTCCCCCTCTTGTGGAGATCTATTCAATGTAATCTTCTTTTGCGGTGTGTTTGTTGAGACCGATGAATTGTGGGTTTATGATCAAGTTTATCTATGAACAATATTTGAATCTTCTCTGAATTCTTTTATGTATGATTGGTTATATTTGCATGTCTCTTTGAATCATCAGTTTGGTTTGGCCTACTAGATTGATCTTTATTGCAATGGGAGAAGTGCTTAGCTTTGGGTTCAATCTTGCGGTGTCCTTTCCCAGTGACAGTTGGGGAAGCAAGGCACGTATTGTATTGTTGCCATCGAGGATAACAAGATGGGGTTTATATCATATTGCATGAGTTTATCCCTCTACATCATGTCATCTTGCTTAAAGTGTTACTCTGTTCTCTTGAACTTAATACTCTAGATGCATGCTAGATAGCGGTTGATGTGTGGAGTAATAGTAGTAGATGCATGCAGGAGTCGGTCTACTTGTCTCGGACGTGATGCCTATATACATGATCATACCTAGATATTCTCATAACTATGATCAATTCTGCCAATTGCTCAACAGTAATTTGTTTACCCATCGTAATACTTATGCTCTCGAGAGAAGCCTCTAGTGAAACCTATGGCCCCCGGGTCTATCTTCAATCATATTAATCTTCCATCAACAAGTTATTTCCTTTACCGTTTATTTTGCTTTCTTTACTTTGCATCTTTATCATAAAAATACCAAAAATATTATCTTATCATTTCTATCAGATCTCACTTTCGTAAGTGACCGTGAAGGGATTGACAACCCCTTTATCGCGTTGGTTGCGAGGAGTTTATTTGTTTGTGTAGGTGCGAGGGACTCGTGCGTGGTCTCCTACTGGATTGATACCTTGGTTCTCAAAAACTGAGGGAAAATACTTACGCTACTTTGCTGCATCACCCTTTCCTCTTCAAGGGAAAACCAACGCAGTGCTCAAGAGGTAGCAACCATATCACATCACAAACATGCCCTGCAAAAACAAGTCAGACGTCCTCTACTTTGTTGTTGCAAGTTTTACGTGGCTGCTACGGGCTGAGCAAGAACCTTTCTTACCTACGCATCAAAAACCACAACGCGGTATAGTGATTTCTTTTTGATCTTCAGAAAGAACCCTGTTCATTGAATCCGATTCAACGAAAGTTGGCGAAACTGACACCCACCAGCCACCTGTGTGCGAAGCACGTCGGTAGAACCAGTCTCGCGTAAGCGTGCGCGTAATGTCGGTCTGGGCCGGTTCATCCAACAATACTGCCGAATCAAGAAACAACTAGTGACGGAAAAGCAATATGTATATACCCACGCCCACAACTCCTTTGTGTTTTACTCTTGCATATAACATCTACGCATAAACCTGGCTCGGATGCCACTGTTGGGGTACGCAGTAATTTCAAAAATTTCCTATGCACACGCAAGATCATGGTGATGCATAGCAACGAGAGGCGAGAGTATTGTCTACGTACCCTCATAGACCATAAGCAGAAGCGTTATGACAACGTGGTTGATGTAGTCGTACGTCTTCACGATCGACCGATCCTAGTACCGAAAGTACGACACCTCCGCGATCTGCACACGTTAAGCTCGGTGACGTCCCACGAACTCACGATCCAGCAGAGTGTCGAGGGAGAGCTTCGCCAGCACGACGGGCGTGATGACGGTGATAATGATGCTACCGGAATAGGGCTTCGCCTAAGCACCTCTACGATATGACTGAGGTGGATTATGGTGGAGGGGGGCACCGCACACAGCTGGAAACAATCAACTTGTGTGTCCTAGGGTGCCCCCTGCCCCCGTATATAAAGGAGCAAGGGGGGAGGCCGGCCGGACCTTGGGGCGCGCCAGGAGAGGAGGAGTCCTCCTCCTAGTAGGAGCAGGAATCCCCTTTTCTACTCCTACTAGGAGGGGGAAAGGAAGGAGGAGAGGGAGAAGGAAAGGGGGGCGCCGCCCCCCTCCCCTAGTCCAATTCAGACTAGAGGGGGAGGGGGTGCGCG